>NC_026005.2:41722174-41759723 GCF_000442705.2 Elaeis guineensis
ATTGATATTTAACCCAGTGCAAGTGTTGCAGGAGGATTGATTAGCAATTTGATTGCTAATTGGCTTAATTTGATTAAGCCAATGGGATGAGATTAAGTCTAATTAAATATGATTTAATTAGATTTGGTTTGGGCTTGATTGGATCAAGTTCAATTGGTTTATTGGATAAGCCAAGTGCAAGGAAAAACTAGTCCTAGTTCAACTAGGACTTGGGTCAATCTAATTTCTAATTTGATTAAAAAATTAAATCAGATTTAAATATAATTTAATCTGATTAAATTAGGTTCTTAATTGGGTTAAGACCTATTTTAATTGGGTTGATCTAATTTTGATTTGATTTGGTTTGGGAAACCAAATTAAAACAAGTTATGAGACAGAATCCTAGTAGGACTAGGATTCCACCTTGCGCCACATAAACCTTCTCCATGCCCTCTCTCTTATTCAACGCCAATCTCCACTTATTTTGTGTGACAAAAGCCCTCTCCCAGATCTCTCCCACGTTCACAAAAGGTCTCCTCTCTTCTTTCTTACATGGAAGGTGGTTTGGATCAAATCTAAAAGGAATAAGTTTGGATTTCGAATTCTATGAGATAGAGTTTTAGAAATCCAAAACTCTTTCAATTTTGCACCGAATTTATCCAAATTTTTTTTGGAATTTTTGTGGCTTTTAGGGTATACATTATGCACCTTTTTCTTATGATTCATGCATGAAAATATGGAGGAGGTGCTCAAGAGTTGGGCATCCCTTAACTTGCCATGTTTGGATAAGCCTTGACTAGGTGTTTGACCTAGACAAGGACTCTATCATATCTCTCTATATAAGATGAGTTTCTTCATAAAGTTTTAAGAGGAGATAGATATTGGAGAGACGTTTCTACCGTCTAAAAATCAGAGAGAAAGACCTTTGAGATGTGGAGATATAAAAGATGCAAGTTAGGGTGTCTAGAGAGAAAAATGTGAAGAAGAAGAGGGTCTTCTTCTAGGGTTTTTTGTTTTCATATCTTTCCTCCATCCATCTTGAGTTTTCTGAGAGTGTCTCCACTTATTTTGTGCTGATTTCCTGAAGCAGGACTTCTGATCGAGATTTGTGGGCTCGTGTGGATGACTCCTAGAGGCCGGACGTGTGTGCGGCATACAACATCATCCTTAAGCCCAGATCAGCGAGGTTAGAGCATCTAACTTGCAAGGTAATAGATCTGATCTATTGTTTAATACATACATTAGATGTGGTATAGAAACATGTTGATATGATCAACATGTAGTTCATGCTATATTTATATATTTTAATTTCTGAATTAATGATATGTAATAATCATGTAATAGGATCTTAGATCTAGGGATTCTCTGATTTTAGAAAATAAATTTTGATTTATTTTAGTCTTCCACTGTATGATCTTGAAAAAGTTTCAAGATCTAACTTTGAAACCCTAGATCTTGTTCCATCACGGACTCCTACGGGAGCCGAGCTCCGCCCACGACTTCACTTATAGGTAAACTCCGTCCGGACTCCTACGGGAGCCGGACTTCCTCCCTGACCTTGATTGCAGGTAGACTTCGACTGGACTCTTACGGGAGCCAGATCTCATCTCCGACTCCAGCTACAGGCAGACTTCGTCCGGACTCCCACAGGAGCCGGACTCCGTCCCCAACCTCAACTGTTGGAAGGCTTCGCCCGGACTCCCATGGGAGCCGGGCTCCGTCCTCGACCTCAACTGCGGGAAGGCTTTGCCCGGACTCCTACGGGAGCCGAGCTCCGCCCACGACTTCACTTACAGGTAAACTCCGTCCGGACTCCTACAGGAGCCAGACTTCATCCCTGACCTTGATTGCAGGTAGACTTCGACTGGACTCCTACGTGAGCCAGATCTCGTCTCCGACTCCAGCTACAGGCAGACTTCATTCGGACTCCCACGGGAGCCAGACTTCGTCCCCAACCTCAACTGCTGGAAGGCTTCGCCTGGACTCCCATGGGAGCCGGGCTCCGTACTCGACCTCGACTGCGGGAAGGCTTCGCCCGGACTCCTACGGGAGCCGAGCTCCGCCCACGACTTCACTTACAGGTAAACTCCGTCCGGACTCCTACGGGAGCCGCACGTCGTCCCTGACCTTGATTGCAAGTAGACTTCGACTGGACTCCTACGAAAGCCAGATCTCGTCTCCAACTCCAGCTACAGGCTGACTTCGTCCGGACTCCCACGGGAGCCGGACTTCATCCCCAACCTCAATTGCTGGAAGGCTTCACCCGGACTCCCATGGGAGCCGGGCTCCATCCTCGACCTCGACTGCGGGAAGGCTTCACCCGGACTCCTACGGGAGCCGAGCTCCCCCCACGACTTCGCTTACAGGTAAACTCCGTCCGTACTCCTATGGGAGTCAGACTTCATCCCTGACTGTGATTGCAGGTAGACTTCGACTGGACTCTTATGGGAGCCAGATCTCGTCTCTGACTCCAGCTACAAGCAGACTTCCTCCGAACTCCCACGGGAGCCGGACTTCATCCCCAACCTCAACTGCTGGAAGGCTTCGCCCGGACTCCCATGGGAGCCGGGCTCCGTCCTCGACCTCGACTGCTGGAAGGCTTCGCCCGGACTCCTACGGGAGCCGAGCTCCGCCCATGACTTCACTTACAGGTAAACTCCGTCCGGACTCCTACGGGAGCCGGACTTCGTCCCTAACCTTGATTGCAGGTAGACTTCGACTGGACTCCTATGGGAGCCAGATCTCGTCTCCGACTCCAGCTACAGGCAGACTTCGTCCGGACTCCGATGGGAGCCGGACTTCGTCCCCTACCTCAACTGCTGGAAGGATTCGCCCGGACTCCCATGGAAGCCGGGCTCCATCCTCAACCTCGACTGCTGGAAGGCTTTGCCCGGACTCCTACGGGAGCCGAGCTCCACCCACGACTTCACTTAAAGGTAAACTCCATCCGGACTCCTATGGGAGCCGGACTTCATCCCTGACCTTGATTGCAGGTAGACTTCGACTGGACTTCTACGGGAGCCAGATCTCGTCTCCGACTCCAGCTACAGGCAGACTTCGTCCGGACTCCTACTGGAGCCGGACTTCGTCCCCAACCTCAACTGCTGGAAGGCTTCGCCCGGACTCCCATGGGAGCCGGGCTCCATCCTCGAGCTCGACTACGGGAAGGCTTCGCCTGGACTCCTACGAGAGCCGAGCTCTGCCCACGACTTCACTTACAGGTAAACTCCGTCCGGACTCCTATGGGAGCCGGACTTCATCTCTGATCGTGATTGCAGGTAGACTTCGACTGGACTCCTACAGGAGCCAGATCTCGTCTCTGACACGAGCTACAGGCAGACTTAGTCCGGACTCCTACGGGAGCCGGACTTCATCCCCAACCTCAACTGCTGGAAGGCTTCGCCCGGACTCCTATGGGAACCGGGCTCCATCCTCGACCTCGACTGCGGGAAGGCTTCGCCCGGACTCCTACGGGAGCCGAGCTCCGCCCACGACTTCACATACAGGTAAACTCCGTCCGGACTCCTACAGGAGCCAGACTTCATCCCTGACCGTGATTGCAGGTAGACTCCGACTGGACTCCTACGGGAGCCAGATCTCATCTCCAACTCCAGCTACAGGCAGACTTAGTCCGGTTTCCTATGGGAGCCAGACTTCATCCCCAACCTCAACTGCTGGAAGGCTTCGCTCGGACTCCCATGGGAGCCGGACTCCGTCCCCAGCTCCAGCTACTGGAAGATTCCGTCCGGACTCCTACGGGAGCCAGACTTCGCCCACAACCCCAATTGCAGGTAGACTCCGTCCGGACTCCTGCGGGAGTCGGACCTCGCACCTGACTTAAATTGCAGGAAGACTCTACCCAGACTCCTACGGGAATCGGGTCTCATCCCCAACTCAGACTGCAAGAAGACTTCATCCGGACTCCTACAGGAGTCGGACTCCGAGCTCCACTCAGATGGGTGGCTAGCCACCTCTCCTCGCCAGACACTCCAACCGAACTTCGACCGACAGGCCTAGGCCCACTAGTAGGCTGCAGCAACAGCCATGACCCTGCTCCACCTCCTGTAATAGATTTCGCACGGCTCCATCACTCCCTGACAGGCCGCAGTGACGGCCACGACACTGCTCCACCTCCTGCGATGGATTTTGCGCGGCTCCATCACTCACTGACAGATCACCATAATGACTACGATTCTGCTCCATTACCTACGATGGATACCGCACGATTCCTCCCACCTCCTGGCAAGTCGCGACAATGGACGCCATTCCACTACCCGCAACAGACTCCATGTGGCACGTCCCGGCGGTGGCCACGATCCCACTCCACTACTCTTCGTAACAAACTCTACCTGACTCTGGGCAGCCCACTGCCAGACGGTTACGGATATCGCTATCAGTCTGCTGCCCCCTTTCACCTATAAAAGGGGGCCCCAGATACATTATTCTTTAAGCTCTAATTTTTACCTAAAAACCCTGCAAAAATTTCTGTTCGAGCACTCCATTCTTGTTGAGGTAGAGAACTGACTTGAGCGTCGGAGGATCTTGCCGGAGCAACCCCACCTCCGGTTTAGACTTCCTTTGCAGGTCCCGACGGCGATCGCGACTCCAGCTTCTCCGACGCTAGCGGATTTTTGCACCAACAGGATTGGTGCTAGAGGAAGGGCTGAACCTTCATAGTACCCTTGTTCTTAAAGGAGTGCTCAACGGGATTGCCCCTAGGCATCTTTTTCGGCACCCTCCCCTCCTTCCTCCACTTGGTCTTTGCCCGATGCCTCCCTGTAAGGCATCCACACGGCGATCCACGGCCTTCGCGGCCAGATCTCAGGCTCCGACCTCACCTCCAGTTTTCCAGCCTCCTCCTCCTCCTCCGGTAACGACGGTCGGCGTGGAGTAATTTGACCTGCTGGCACAACAGGTCAGAGGCCTCACCGAGGCTGTGCAGGCCATGCAGCAGCAGCAGCAGCCGCAGGCATCAGTGCGCCTGGAAAGAGTATCACCGGAACACCAGAATCCGACGGTGGGGCGGGCCACTTGGGCCAGCCGCCCCATTTTTCTCGGGAAGACGAACCCAAGGGTGGAGAGCCCTCAATCGGATCACGACTCCACCCCTGGAAGATCCCTGCCCCCATTCTGTCAGAGGACCCTCAAGATCCGAAGTCTAGAGGATTTCCTAGACCAGAGACTCCAGGAGATGAACCGACGGATCGAAGAACTCCGCCATGCTTCCCCCGCTTATGGTGAGGATATTTGCACTGACCCTCCCTTTTCTCAAATGATCATGCAGGAACCGATCCCGTCAAACTTCAAACTCCCCCAGTTCGAAAGCTACGATGGGACTTCAGACCCAGTTGATCATCTGGAGGCCTTCCGGACGATGATGCTGCTTCATGGCGCACCCGACGCCATTCTATGCTGAGCCTTCCCATCCACCTTGAAGGGAGCGGTGAGAAACTGGTACTCGGTGCTGAAGTCGGGTACCATCTTTTCCTTCGACCAGATGAGCCACCAATTTGTGGCCCATTTTGTCAGCAGCCGATGCCCTTGGAAGGGTTTGGAGTCCCTCATTAATATCAAGCAGAGGGAGGGGGAGTCCATTCGGGTCTACATCAACCGTTTCAATGTCGCAGTGCTGGAGGTCCGAAATTTGGACCAGTCGGTAGCAATGGCCGCTCTGAAGGGCGGCCTCCAGAAGAATGACTTTTTGTTCTCCCTGGAGAAGAAGTATCCTAGGAATTTTGTCGATTTGTTGGCTCAGACTGAAGGGTACGCTCGAGCGGAGGAAGCCTTCAAAATGAAGGATAAGGAGACTGCGAGAGAGCGGCAGGCGGGAGACTCGAGTAAGCCCGCAGTCGAAAAAAGGTCATGAGAAGCTCAGCCACGTTCTCGATCCCCTCCTGGGCACAAGCGTGTCCACACTCCTCCCCAGGTACGTAGGCAGAGAAGTTCGGATCGCGGGGTTCGGTGGGGCTCTCCACCAGGAAGGTTTCGCAACTATGCCCCCCTCAATGCCTCGAAGACCCAGGTACTGATGGAGGTCAGGGAGCAGCTCCCTAGGCCAGAGAGAATGTGCACACACCCCGAGAAGTGCAACCCCAACAAGTTCTGTCTCTACCATCACGACCACGGCCATGACACGGAGGATGCATCCAGCTCTGAGATGAGATCGAGGAGCTCATCCGATGAGGTCGGCTCGATAGGTTCATTCGACGTCGGCCTGAGGGTAGAGAAGATCGGCCAAAGGCCCTGCTGCAACCTGAACTGCCAAAGAGGGAGGAGCAGCCCGGAGATCGACCTCCAATCGGGACCATCAACTCCATCATCGGAGGGCCTCAAGGAGGAGCAGACCTTCCATGACCATGGAACTCGAGAAACCTGTAAATGTACCACTCACGACTTTGCTTTGAATCTAAATTTCTTTCGACTTTGCATGTCTTTCCCTTTTGGCATGAATTTGTTACGATTGGGGATGACCCCTTCAAGCAATTAAAACAAGGTCATGTTAGGAACAGGAGAGGAACCTTGTCCTAACATGAGCCAAGTGAAAGTCCGATTATTTTAAGATCGGATCAGGGGAAAGGCCCATATAACGGCCCTTGAATGCCCCCTGAGCCATATTAGGGACAGGAGGAGAACCTCGCCCTAACATGAGCAAAATGAAGGCCCGATTCTTTTAGACCGGATGGGGGGAGAGGCCCTACAATACCCTAATGTGCCCCACAGCCATGTTAGGGACAGGAGGAGAACCTCGCCCTAACATGAGCAAAGTCAAAGGCCCAGTTCTTTTAGACCGGATGGGGGGAGAGGTCGAACAGCGCCCACATACGCCCCCACAGCCATGTTAGGGACAGGAGGAGAACCTCGCCCTAACATGAGCAAAGTCGAAGGCCCGGTTCCCCTTAGACCGGATGGGGGGAGAGGTCGAACAGCGCCCACATGCGCCCCCACAGTCTTGTTAGGGATAGGAGGAGAACCTCGCCCTAACATGAGCAAAGTCGAAGGCCCGATTCTTTTAGATCAGATGGGGGGAGAGGCCCTTGCGACGACCCTTATGTGCACCCACAGCCCTGTTGGGAACAGGATGGGAACCTCATCCTGACTTGAGCTGGGATCGACTATGTCAAGAACAGAAGGAGAACCTCATCCCGACGATGATAAAAACTCGGCCGCCCAACCAAATTGGATAAAGGGAAAAGTTCCCTCAATGGCACCTCTACACTTCTGCGCGACCCCCCAAAAAAGCAAGGGGGGACCCTCACTCGAAAAGAGGAGGAAAATTAAAAAGGAAAGTAACGAATTATGCCGGCAACAGACAAAAAACAAACCACACCAAAGACCTAAGGAACCCTGTCTCAACAAAGACAGGAAGTTCTTACCAAACATCCCCGACCTCTAAGAAGGCTCTCGACACAGGTCAAGAAGACAGCGACACCTTCGAGGTAATGCGGAGTTTGGGGCACCAAGCTCGAGCCTACGGCCATGGATGCCGAGAAAAGCAAATCAACGTGATGACGACTAGGCACCTCCGAATGATGTCAACGTCGGACAAGTTAAACGACAAAAGAAGTTCGGCGGGCGATAATTTAATACACTACATGGACGAGGTAACACAAAATTCTCTTTCCATTTCATTCACAAAATATACACTACAAAGCCCAGCAGGCTAAAGAAAGAAAAGCAAAACGACAAGAACAAGACGAAACAACAGAAGAAAAAATATATACATGGGAGGATGGAAAGACAAAAAGGGGCCCTAAGGGGGCCCGGCTTCCTCCAACCTCGGACTTTTGGCTTCGACCCTCGCCAGGGAATCCCTCAAACGTCTGACTTCTGCTTCCAATTCTCTCTCTCTCATTAATATCTCCATGTATCTTTGGTGATATCGCTGGCTTTCGCTCTCCGCCTCTCGACGCCTTTTTCTCAGGACCTCGGATTCTGCCTCCGCATCCTTGACGGCCTGCTGCTCGCTTGCCAGCTGGATCTTCAATTGTTGTAGCTCAGTCGTCCTCTCCCCAAGGGCGACAGAAAGCCCTTCGACAGTTCTTCTTAGGGACTGGAGTTCATTGGAATCTCGAGAGGAAGCGAGCTGAGTCCTGCCAGCCAGCTGCCCTTGAAGGCGGGCAACCTCGTCGGTCGCCATCCAGAGCCTCCCCTTGTATTCGTCCACCTGCTTGCGCCAGCCAGCCCGGTACGCATCGTAGCTCGCCTCGGCATCTTGGAGCTGCTGCTGGAGGTCGGAGACCTTCTTCGACCACTCCCGATCACTGTCGGCCCGAGTCCAAAGTCGGGATGAACTTCCCTCCAGCTGGCCAATCCTCTCCTGCGCAGCTGACAGTTCCACCCTGAGAGAACTAATCTTAGCAGCTTGAGCCCAAATTCTATCGCTGGCGCTCTTCTTGTGTTCCTCAAGCTCCTTCGTGAATTCTGCCTTCCTCCGACTGTACTCCATGATCCCCTTCACATGGAGATTTCGAAAGTAGGTGGCCTCCACGGTGGCTTCAGAGTGACTCTCCCTCCACCTGCGAAGCTCGCCTTCCATCTTCTTCGACCTTTTTGTTAGATGGAGGACTTCCATCTTCAGCCGCTGGATTGTAGACTTCAGCAAAATCCCCTGAGGCAAGGGAAGCGCTTCGGCGGGATGCTGCCATCGGGAGGTCAACGCGTTAAAATGCAGCTCATTACAAAGAAGTAGAAGGAAAAAAGAAAGAAAAAGAAGAGAAGAAAAGTCTCCCAAAAGGAGGAGACCACTTTTATTGACTGAACATTTCTTGAAGACAAAGGAAAGAAGAAAAATGGCAATAAAGGAAGAATACAAAGTTAGAGGTCTTGGACCTCTGGATCAACGGGGGGACTCGGCACCTCTGGGGGGTGGACAGTGGCGGCTGCAGCGACGGTGGAGGGTCTGGCTTCATCCTCGAATGCCTCGTCCAAGAAGCTGAGGTCGAGCTCGGAGAATTTCACGACCATCTTCTCCTAGCAAAGCTCGAACCCTTTATTGAATGCGGTTTGGCCGAACTCAACCTTCAACTTCTTCATTTCGGTGGAAGTCTTGAACTCCTCCACCGCTTGACTCCTGGCCTTCGAGACCAGGGTCGGGATCTGTTCTGCCATGTTGGCGACCTCGGCCTCCGTCCTCCTCACCATCTCCTCCAGGTCGGCCTTCTGTTCCGCCGAGGTCTGTCTCTCCCTCTCAAGCGTCTCTCGGAGACCGGCCACCTCGAGGGCCATTTCCTTAAGGCGAGCAGCCTCGGCCTGCTGACCTTCCACCATCTTGTTTGTCATCTCGATGTTGGCAAAGAGTTGATGCCCGAGCTGCAAGGGCAACAGGAGAGCCAGAATGAGAGCTGGGAAGTTAATTAAATGAAGAAGCGAAAGAAAAAAAGAGGACGAATCTACTTACCTCGAGGAAGGCCCCCAACGAGTCCCAGACTCGTTGTGTAGGATCGACGCGGACGATCCTCTGGATGACTTCGGGCAGTGAGCACCCATCTACCAGCTTTTTTATTAGATCCCTATAACTAAAGGGATCATCCCCCTGCTCCTCTTCAGAGCTGCGGGACTCTTCAGTGGCAGCCCGGCGACTGCCGACCCAGCAGGCCAATTTCTTCCTCCGTTTCCTCCTCTCACCCCCTAGCACCTCCTCAGGATGGGTCTCCGAAGCAGGGACCTCGGTAGGAGAACTCAAACCCCTCGGGGAGGCCCGGGCGGTGGGATGCTCGGTATCTGGAAGGACGTCGGCAGCTGAGGTCGCCCGGGCGGGCGCGGCCGAACTCATCCCCTCCGTTCTGGCCCTCTTCGCTGGCCCGGAGGCCGCGGTGCCCTTTCTTTTGAGAGCCTTCAGGCCTCTGGCAAGCATCTATGCTTCTTCGGCGTCCATGCCTAAGAAAAAAAAAAAGAGAGAAAGAGAAAAGAAAAGGAAGGTGTGAAAAAGAAGAAAAGAAGGGAGGTAAAAAAAAAAGAAATAGAGAAGAAGAAGAAGAAAAAAGAAGGGGAGAGATGAAATACTGACGAGATCCAGGGGGCTCAGACCGATGTTGAACAGAAACTGCTCCTTCAGGAGGTTGGAGAGAGAAGGAGTTAGATATTTGAGGAGTTTCTGGGAGGCTTGATGGTCGTCTCCCCCCAGGCTGGGCGCCCGACGGACGGAGTCCCTTAGGGAGCCCCAAGGGGGCAACTCTAGCCTCAAGGTCGGGCATCGGACATAAAGAAACTTTCCCTTCCAGTTGTGGATAGAAGAAGGAGCACCCTTCAGTAACCCCTTCCTACCAAACTGAGGGGAGAAGTACCACCAATCCTTCACCAAGGGATGACGCTTGAAGGTGTAGAAGTATCTAAACAAGGAAAGGGTGGGCTGGACTTCGACTACATGACAAAAAGAGAGGAACCCTATCAAAAACCTAAATGATTTCGGTGCAACTGAAGCCAGAGAAATGTCCAGGAATCGGAAAAGGGCAATGACGAAAGGCGACAGAGGAAGTCGGAGTCTAGCACGGAAGGCCTCCTGGTACAGGCAGAAGCAGTCGGGGGGAGGGGCACTTGCCCGATCGAACGGGCCAGGAAGTTCAAGTTCATACTCCGAAGGAACCCCATATTGAACTCTTATCAGTTGGAGTTCGTCCGGAGTCAGAGAACATGGAATGGCGTCCGGTGCAAAAATCGGACGAGGTTCGGCTCTACCTATCAGTTCATCTACCGCCTGAGGACTCTGGGAGACCGAAACAGACGAACTCCTAGAGCTGCTAGAAGAAGAACCCCTGGAAGATATCTAGAGTCACACGAAGACCACTTACAGAAGCGAAATCCCTAAAAATTGAAAAAAGTCACAGACAAGGTCCCGGGGGACTGAGGTGCAGAGCAAGAGAAAGAAAGATCAAACAACAAGAGGAAGAACAAAAAGAGGAAAGAGTTTCGAGACTAACCTAGGCGATTCGAAGAAGTATGAAGGTGCGGAAAGGGGGACGGCTCGAGGAACGCCTAAGGCTGGGAAGGGCGCTGAGAAAAATCGAAGTTCTCAGGAAGAAGAAGGATGCCGGAACGAGACCGTCGGATAGAGCGGGACTCTTGGAGGAGGGGTGCGGGTTTAAATAGGCCCTGAGATCTGGCATAATGACGATTGCGAATCCCCTCTGACCGGTCTCTTTTCACCGCGTGTCCCACTCACCACAGTGGGCAGTTAAAAAGTGGCAGACGGCTGACAGTGCCTTTATTGCACCACGCCTCGAGCACCGTTCTGCTGCAGGTTCCAAAAGGGCCTCTTCGGATCGCCTCGATTTGAAAAGACTCCGGCGCACATGCATTAAATGCCAAAATATCTGAGGACGATCGCGCGCGGGCATCGAGGGAGCAACTTCGGCTGTGACACTCTTTCTGTACTTCCTTCATTCAAAATTCGAACTCGAAAGTAGAGGGACTGGTGTTGGGTATAAAAAACCCTCAACCAAAGTTCTTAACGAGATTGACCCTCCCGAGACTCCTCCAGCTTTCGATCGCAGATGGTATCTCCTCGGACTTCTCCAACAGCCGGATTCCTGTAGTGCTAACCGAATTTCCCCGACGGACGAACTCCCACTACAACACCAGAGCTCCTTCGACATGAGTTCCCCCAGTTATCTATTAAACTGCCCCGAGCGCTCACTAAGCTCCACCGACAGCCGACTTTCTACGACTATCAGCTGCTCCCCGAATCCATTCCAGGCCTCTTCCAGCCAGGTTCAACTCCAATCCGAACTACTCCGAACTCCGCCGACGGCGGAACTTCTCCAATGGTAGACTCCTACAACTACCAGATCTCAGCCCGGACTCCTACGGGAGCCGGGCTTCATCCCCAACCTCAACTGCTGGAAGGCTTTGCCCGGACTCCCATGGGAGCCGGGCTCCATCCTCAACCTCGACTGCGGGAAGGCTTTGCCCGGACTCCTACGAAAGCCGAGCTCCTCCCATGACTTCACTTACAGGTAAACTCCGTCCGGACTCCTACGGGAGCCGAACTTCGTCCATGACCATGATTGCAGGTAGACTTTGACTGGACTCCTATGGGAGCCAGATCTCGTCTCCGACTCCAGCTATAGGCAGACTTCGTCCGGACTACCACGGGGGCCAGACTTCGTCCCCAACCTCAACTGCTGGAAGGCTTCGCCCGGACTCCCATGGGAGCCGGGCTCCATCCTCGACCTCGACTGCGGGAAGGCTTCGCCCGGACTCCTACGGGAGCCGAGCTCCGCCCACGACTACACTTACAGGTAAACTCCGTTCGGACTCCTACGGGAGCCGGACTTCGTCCCTGACCGTGATTGCAGGTAGACTTCGACTGGACTCCTACGGGAGCCAGATCTCGTCTCCGACTCCAGCTAAAGGTAGACTTAGTCCGGACTCCTACGGGAGCCGGAATTCCTCCCCAACCTCAACTGCTGGAAGGCTTCGCCCGGACTCCCACGGGAGCCAGGCTCCGTCCTCGACCTCGACTGCGGGAAGGCTTCGCCCGGACTCCTACGGGAGCCGAGCTCGGCCCACGACTTCACTTACAGGTAAACTCCGTCCGGACTCCTACGGGAGCCAGACTTCGTCCCTGACCTTGATTGCAGGTAGACTTCGACTGGACTCCTACGAAAGCCATATCTCGTCTCCGACTCCAGCTACAGGTAGACTTCGTCCGGACTCCCACGGGAGCAGGACTTCGTCCTCAACCTCAACTGTTGGAAGGCTTCGCCCGGACTCCCATGGGAGCCGGGCTCCGTCCTCGACCTTGACTGCGGGAAGGCTTCGCCCGGACTCCTATGGGAGCCGAGCTCCGCCCACGACTTCACTTACAGGTAAACTCCGTTCGGACTCCTACGGGAGCCGGACTTCGTCCCTGACCTTGATTGCAGGTAGACTTCGACTGGACTCCTACGGGAGCCAGATCTCATCTCCGACTCCAGTTACAGGCAGACTTCGTCCAAACTCCCACGGGAGCTGGACTTCGTCCCCAACCTCAACTGCTGGAAGGCTTCGCCCGGACTCCCATGGGAGCCGGGCTCCGTCCTCGACCTCGACTATTGGAAGGCTTCACCCAGACTCCTACGGGAGCCGAGCTCCGCCCACGACTTCACTTACAGGTAAACTCCGTCCGGACTCCTACGGGAGCCGGACTTCATCCCTGACCGTGATTGCAGGTAGACTTCGACTGGACTCCTACGGTAGCCAGATCTCATCTCCGACTCCAGCAACAGGCAGACTTCGTCCGGACTCCCACGGGAGCCGGACTTCATCCCCAACCTCAACTGCTGGAAGGCTTCATCCGGACTCCCATGGGAGCCGGGCTCCATCCTCGACCTCGACTGTTGGAAGGCTTCGCTCGGACTCCTACGGGAGCCGAGCTCCACCCACGACTTCACTTACAGGTAAACTCCGTCCGGACTCCTACGGGAGCCGGACTTCATCCCTGACCTTGATTGCAGGTAGACTTCGGTTGGACTCCTACGGGAGTCAGATCTCATCTCCGACTCCAGCTACAGGCAGACTTCGTTCGGACCCCTACGGGAGCCGGACTTCATCCCCAATCTCAACTGCTGGAAGGCTTCGCCCGGACTCCCATGGGAGCCGAGCTCCGTCTCGACCTCGACTGCTGGAAGGCTTCGCCCGGACTCCTACGGGAGCCGAGCTTTGCCCACGACTTCACTTACAGGTAAACTCCATCCGGACTCCTGCGGGAGCCAGACTTCGTCCCTGACCTTGATTGCAGGTAGACTTCGACTGGACTCCTACGGGAGCCAGATCTTGTCTCCGACTCCAGCTGCAGGCAGACTTCGTCCGGACTCCTACGGGAGCCGAACTTCGTCCCTAACCTTAGCTACTGGAAGGCTTCGCCCGGACTCCCATCGGAGCCGGGCTCCATCCTCGACCTCAACTGCGGGAAGGCTTCGCCCGGACTCCTACGGGAGCCGAGCTCCGCCCACGACTTCGCTTACAGGTAAACTCCGTCCAGACTCCTACGGGAGCCGGACTTCATCCCTGACCGTGATTGCAGGTAGACTTCGACTGGACTCCTACGGGAGCCAGATCTCGTCTCCGACTCCAGCTACAGGCAGACTTAGTTCGGACTCCTACGGGAGCCAGACTTCATCCCCAACCTCAACTGCTGGAAGGCTTCGCCCGGACTCCCATGTGAGTCGGGCTCTGTCCTCGACCTCGACTGCAGGAAGGCTTCGCTCGGACTCCTACGGGAGCCGAGCTCCGCCCATGACTTCACTTACAGGTAAACTCCGTCCGAACTCCTACGGGAGCCGGACTTTATCCCTGACCGTGATTGCAGGTAGACTTCAACTGGACTCCTTCGGGAGCCAGATCTCATCTCCGACTCCAGCTATAGGCAGACTTAGTCCGGATTCCTATGGGAGTCGGACTTCGTCCCCAACCTTAACTGCTGGAAGGTTTCACCCAGACTCCCTTGGGAGCCGGACTCCGTCCCCAGCTCCGGCTATGGGAAGATTCCGTCCGGACTCCTACGGGAGCCGGACTTCGCCCACGACCCCAATTGCCGGTAGACTCCATCCGGACTCCTGCAGGAGCCGGACCTCGCACCTGACTTAAATTACAGGAAGACACTACCCAGACTCCTACGGGAACCGGATCTCATCCCCAACTCCGGCTGCAAGAAGACTTCATCCAGACTCCTACGGGAGCCGGACTCCGAGCTCCACTCAGATGGATGGCTAGCCACCAATCCCCGCCAGACACTCCAGCCGAACTTCGATCGATAGGCCTTTGCCCACTGGTAGGCCGCAGCAATAGTCACGACCTTGCTCCACCTCCTGCAACAGATTCCGCACAGCTCCATCACTCCCTGACAGGCCGTAGTGACGGCCACAACACTGCTCCACCTCCTGCGATGGATTTTGCGCGGCTCCATCACTCCCTGACAGATCACCATAATGACCACGATTCTGCTCCATTACCTGCGACGGATACCACGCGATTCCTCCCACCTCCTGGCAAGTCGCGACAACGGACGCCGTTCCACTACCTGCAACAGACTCCACGTGGCACGTCCCGGCGGTGGCCACGATCCCACTCCACTACTCTTCGCAACAAACTCCGTCTGACTATGGGCAGCCCACTGCCAGACGGTTACGGATATCGCTATCAGTCTGCTGCCCCCTTCGCCTATAAAAGGGGGCCCAGATATGTTATTCTTTAAGCTCTCATTTTTACCTAGAAACTCTGCAAAAATTTTCGTTCGAGCACTTCATTCTTGTTGAGGCAGAGAACTGACTTGAACGTCGGAGGGTCTTGCCGGAGCAACCCCACCTCCGGTTTAGACTTCCTTTGCAGGTCCCGACGGCGACCGCGACTCCAGCTTCTCCGATGCTAGCGAATTTTTGCACCAACAAGTTTGTTGATGAAGATGGGCTTTACTCAGGAGGCCATTAGAGTGCACTGTGGCAGCCAGAGTGCACTTCTACTAGCACAGAACTCAGTCTATCATGTAAGGATAAAGCACATCGACATTCAGTATCATCAGATCTGGGAGCTTGTGGAGGATGGCGAGGTGGAGCTGGTAAAGGTATACACCAAGGAGAACCCAGCTGATGCACTTACGAAGGTACTTCCACGGGACAGCTTTCAGAGATGTGTTGAGCTGATTCGACTGATGGACAGAGTGGAGCTGGTTGTGGCCTTGGGACACCAAGGTGGAGATTGTTGTGATCCAGGTGGTGTGCCCAAGGCCCAAAGGATCAAGGCTAAGGCCAAGGTCCATCATTCATGAGGGCTTCATGGAGGCTCTAGGGCTAGTTGGGCCCTAGGTTGAAAGGCTGTGGGCCTTTCGGGTTCTTGAGGTCTAGGTTATGTGGGCCTCAAGGGACCAACTCTTTATGGGCCAGGTCTGGGCTTAGGATAGGTGAGATTAGGTCGAGTCATGGGTGTACATGGACTTGGGTTAACCTAATCTCCCATAGAGTTGGTCAAGGGAGTTTTGGGTTTGGGTCACTTGACCCTGTGTTTATATATACATGCACTGTATAGGTTTGATTAAGCCAAAGAATACGAAAATCCTTTCTCCCAAGTCTCTCTCTCTCTTCTCCCTCTCTCTTTAGCTATTCTCCATGCCCCAGGAGCAAGAAACCCTAGGGTTTCTTGCCGCCAGGTCCATAGAAGGCAGGAAAAGCAGGGGAGGCGCTAGGGTTTTGAGCCCCTCCCCCTTTGTGCCGCCAACCATATTGCCTCTCCCTCTCTTGCAGCCACCCAAACATCAGGTCCAAAACTTGAAATCTCTTGCTACGAGGTTGGTACAAGTTTTTCTCAGATCTGGAGTTGATCTGAGGTCGTTTGAGGCACGGATGAGATCTCCATCAATAGATCTACAGGAAAGGCTACAATAGGACAGATCTGCAAGGTCTGGTTCTATCTAGCTTCCTTCCTATCTAGAATGCCCCGATTTGAGATCTATGAATTGGAAGACCTCGGCCCAGGCCTGATCTAGTTGGGTACTAGATCTTGGATTTTTTAGAGGTTATCTTAGAGGTGTTCTTCATCTGGAATGAAAGGCCGACGAAGAAGACAGCAACCAGGCTGATTTCGTCAAGGGCCTTCGATTGAGTCCAGAAGTCTCCAGATTTGTTCGTTGCTGGTTTCACTGCACCCAAGATCGGTGGGAGGAGCTGGGATCGTGCTCCAATACATCAATATCCAAGCTTCTTCGACAACGAGATTTCTACAGTAATCAGACTCCATCCAAGTTCCTACGGCGGTCGACCACCTTCAAGATTTTAACCGAGCTCCTACTACGAGCGGTCTGCTCCGAACTTCTACTACGAGTGGTCTGCTCCGAACTTCTACTATGAGTGGTCTACTTCGGATCTCTACTGTAAGCGAATTCCACCCGAGCTTCTACTATAAAAAAATTTCTTCCGAACTTCTATTATAGGCAGACTTCAGCTGAGCTCCTACAGTGGACGGATCCCAGACAAGCTTCTACAATGGGACAGGACCCACCGACCAGGTCGCTACTCTGAGCTCCCACGACAACCGATCTTCGACCGAGCTTCTACAATAAGCGATCTCCTTTCGGCCTTCTACTAGAACCAGACTCCGTCCAAACTTCCATAGCGGGTGGATATCGGACGAGCTTCTACGATGGACGGACTCCGCCAATCGGATCTCTACAACGACCGATCACCCCCGATGTCTGTCGAACTTCTCCAATGCCATCCGAGGTCCACCGTCGGCCGACCCTCTACCACATTCCTCATGAAATCGGACTTTTTCGATGGATAATCTTCAGACGAGCTTCCATGTCAGGCAAATCTCAGACGGGCCTCCCTAGCAACCGAACTCCTACCGGACTTCACCAACAGAAAGTCTCCATCCGAGCTTCTACAGTAGATGACTCCTTCCTGTAGCATCAGTGCCTAAGGCATCCGACAATAGTAGACCCATCAACAGCCTCAGAAACATTCGAGCTTCTCCTAGATCGACAGGATAGAGAGCCATTCCACTCCATCGAATATCCCAGTCGAGCTCCAGCTGACAGATCTGAACTCTCTGGCAAGTCACGATAATGGCCACTACCCTGCTCCACTCTCTACAATGGATTCTGCATGGCTCCACCACTCTTTGGCAAGTCGCGACAACGGACACCACTCCACTCTCCGTAACAAACTCCATGTGGCCCAGAATGACCCCTGACGCCACTACTCTCCGTAACAAACTCCGGGCGGCTCTGAACAGCCCACTACCAGGCGGTTACAAACGTCGCTATCAATCAGTTATGCTCTCTGTCTATAAAAAGAGACCCCCAGATATGTTCTTCTCTAAGCTCTAAACTCTATCTCAAAACTCTGCTAAAATTTTTACTCGAGCACTCTATTTCTGTTGAAGCAGAGTACTGACTTGAGCATCGGAGGATCTTGCCGGAGCACCCCCAACTTCGGTTTAGACTTCCCTTGCAGGTCCCGACGGCGGCCGCGATCATCTCGACTCCAGCAACTCCAGCTTCGATGGAATTCTGCACCAACATGTGCCATATGGGTTGGTTGTCCTCTTAACCAAAGAGTATGGTAACACTAATATGGTATACAAGTGAGATGTAGGAGTACATCATCACTAAATAGGTGACTCGCCTGCAAGTGTTCTACTATCAAGAGCTACTCACGAAGCATATGGGCATAAGTGTCCTTCAGATCTAAGATCATCATGGTGACAAGCAAGCTACTCACTATGCTTTGGTGTTGGACTATCTAGATTTCTAATGCAGTGATGGAAGGCTACTGGGTACAGTCAAGTACTTGTAAAGTCTGTACATGGATCAAGATGAGATTGACCCCTCTGGATTATAGGAGCTGATGTAGTGCTATATTTCAATTTAGTAAATCCTTGATCAAGATAATCCATAAGATGAATTTGAAAGATTGAAATACAATATGGATGAAATACTTTGGGTTGATAGTAAATCTTAGATCATTCTAGAGCATTCAAGAAAGGGATGAATTATACGGTAACCTAATGCATAGGTTTTGAAATATTTTTTTATGATTATTTGACTTATTTGGACATCGAGAACCATTACTAGATGGTACCTTCGATTGGTACAAAAAATAGTTCCTGTGCTACCGACTTAGTGTTCGAACCAAAAGAGTTACGTACATAAATCAAGCGATATAAAAAAGTATTGGTCTATGTTTATACATTCAATTTGAAAGCATTTGACTTGATTAAACATATAAACTAACTTGATTAAGAATTAAATTATGGGTCAAACAGAATTGAAGAGTTGACTATGTCTAGCTAACACTACATATGAGGTTCAGGTTCAATCTTAGAGATGAACAGTTTTTATCTATGATCCAAAGAGCCTATGAGAGATTAAATTTAAATACTAATTAATTTCAGATTAGATCTGATTTAATTAGACTTAATTGAGTTTAAAATTTTAAGTTTGACTTGATCATAAATCCTAAACAGTTTAGGATTGACAGTCTTTCAAAATTATTTTGAATCAGCTTCAAATTAAATTCGAATTGATCTAATTTTGGATGAGATCTTTGGAGTCTATTTTCACTGGGACTCTCCCACCTCCATGGCTGACCAGCACCTGGTATGGTGCTGGTTGTGTGCCATCCCACATGGGTGTGGACATGGTGTTGGAAAACGCAGGCAATTTCATGCATGTATTTCAAAATTTTTTTCAAAAAATTATAGTGGAAGACCATTAGA
Organism: Elaeis guineensis; assembly: GCF_000442705.2. Taxonomy (NCBI): domain Eukaryota; kingdom Viridiplantae; phylum Streptophyta; class Magnoliopsida; order Arecales; family Arecaceae; genus Elaeis; species Elaeis guineensis. The sequence continues at coordinate 41,741,342 of NC_026005.2, forward strand.
TTAATCAAATGAATCTAACATGCATATGATCTAATCATTAAATCAATCTACTTTAAGATTTATGATATATTATGTTGTATATAAAATCTAAAAAATACTGAAGATAAAATCAGCATGCATACATGTGAGCAGTAGATCACATCTACTTCTAATCTGAGTTCAGAACTTTATACCTGATCATAGGTCGACGATCTCTACTACTGAGAGATATGTAAAGAGGATTCTTACTAGTTTCTTGCAGCTGCACATGTATCCGGTCTCAATAAAAAATCCACTCAAAGCCCCAATCTGATCGATCTTCTTGAGAGTGTTAGCTCGCATGAACACCTTCATCTTGGCTAATCTGGATCTTTTCTTCAAATCTCTAGAATCTTTTCAGAGGTTCAAGATGAACTTCTGAAGGAGACAAAGAGGTGAGAGAAAGATAGAGAAGAAAATAATTTTTTTCAATTTTATTCTCTTTTTTCAAATCCTTAGAACCAAAAATCTGAAATTCAGATTTTTGCGCATACCCTAAGAGAGAGGATCCTCCTCCTTATTTTTCATGCCATGAACCATGCCCAAACATCTACCACATAAAGATCTCTCTTTTGATATCTTATACACAAAAAAAACCACAGAAACCCCTTTTATAGGTGTGTAAGGAGGTGAGGTGAAGAGTCCTAGTAATCCTGGACTCTTACAGGATTCCACCTCCCTTCACAATTCCACATCCTGAAACATGCCAAAAAAATATGGGACACCCCTTCCCATATTTTTTTATGGTAAATAAATTCACCATCTGATCTCTCACAAAACTTTTTCTCAAAACATTACACATATAAGGATAAAAAAATTTATTTGTGTGGAGAGGTTGATCTAGATGAGAACAGATTCTCCTTATAAGGAATATTTTAAAATTTAATTTTAGAATATTTCTTTTATCAAAATTAAATTAGATTTGAATACAAGATAGAGAAGAAAAATAAGTCTTTAGTGTGAAAAAATCTCAAATAAAATAATTTTGTGTGTGGAGATATATGGCATGCAAATTGGGTTGGTGCAAGTGAGAAGAGTCCTATTCCAATAAGGACTCTTAATTTTCTTATTTGAATCCAAACCAAATCACATCTGGTTTAGTCCAAATAAAATATATAAAATCTAATCTAATTAGATTTATAAATTTTTAATTAAATTTTAATCAAATTTAAAATTGATTGAACCAAAGTTATGATCAAATTAGGGATAACTCTTCCTTAGCGATTAGGTCATCTCATAACCTAATCGGATCAAACCTAATTGAATGTAATTCAATTAGATTTTATTTAATCTTTACTCAATCAAATTGAGATAATTAGTAATTTAATTACTAATTAATTTTTTATTAATTCACTAATACTTGATAAATTAATTTATTATAATTTTTGTATAAGGTTAACCATCAATCGAATTGACGATTAAGCTCTTGAATGATTCTAAATCATTGATCAGCCACATGATCAGTCAGAAACTTCTTTTGAGTGTGATCTCATTGGTTCGAACCTAAGTTGGTAGCACAGAAATACCTTCTTGGACCAATCGATATAACTATCTAGCAATGGTGACCCGACGTCCGGATAGATCAAATGAAGGCGAAGCAATATTCAAGAACCTATTGACATATGGTTACCATATAATTTATCCCTTTAACCCTAATACTCGAGAATAACTAAAGATTTAACTATCAATCCTAGATAAGTCATCCACCTTGTATTTTAATTTTTTTTAAATCCATCACATGGATTACCCAGATCCAGATTTTGCTAAATTGAAATACATTGATGCATATCTCTTACTCATTTGGAGGGATCAATCCCATCATGACTCACGCAACGACTTGACAAGTACTTGACTGTACCCAAAAATCTTTCATCACTGAATTAAAAACTCAATTGGTCCGGCACCAAAGTATAGTGAGTTACTTGCAGCCACCGTGGTGATCTCAGGTTGGAGGGACACTTATACCCATGCCTTTGCGAGCTACCCTTGACAGTAGAGTGCTCTGCAGTTGGTCACGTTCAGTGATGATGTATCCCTACATCTCACCTGCATGTCATATCAGTATCTCCATACTATTTGGTTATAAGGACAACCAATGCATATGGCATACAATGACCTACACTTGATATCACTATCGTCCTAGTAATAGTGTATCGTTTGATCGTGAACCAGTTTAAGGACTACACGATAAATCTTTCTTTATCGATCAAAGTAGTCCTAAGGACTTCATCACAACATAGGAGTTTGTTAGAAGATGTATCCTTATGATGAAAATTATTAAATAATTTTTATTATTTATCAATTCATATACAATTATAGTTAACACAATCATCACACGATTAGCTTTAGGACATATTTTTCAACAACTCCCACTTGGACTAAAGTCAATCTGTATAGTATCATATATCCATCTTTGATTTATCATCTCAGAGCTCTTAGATACTGAGACTTTAGTAAATGAGTTGGTCAAGTTTTTCTTTTCGCCGATCTTTTAAAGTTCGACATCACCTTAACAGATTTTTTGAGTAAGGTGGTAGTGATGCAAAATGCCTGATAAGCTAATGGGACTTTAGCTCCTTGGCATAAGCTATAGCTCCGATACTGTACAATACAGCAAGACCATCATCGGAGGGTGCCACTCTTAGCTTGCCAGTGAACCCGTATAATCATATAGCTTCCTTACAAGCATCGAATGCTGTAATGCATTCAACCTCGCAATTTGAATTTAGCTATATTGCTCTGCTTGAAACCATTCCAGTAGATTGCTCTATTATTTAGGATAAGAATGTATTTCGATACATTCTTGCTATTATTATATTCAACTAAAAACTAGAGTCATACTCCATAAGTTTTAAGTCAGATTCTCTATAACCGAGTCATCGGTCCTTAGTATTTCTCAAATACTTAAGAATGATCTTCTAGTGATTCTCACTCGGATCTTGTAGGTATCCACTCACTATCCTAGTATGTTTACCATATCCGGTCTCATACATGATGTTCATGATAGAACAAATTCTACTCATAAACACCCTATGTATGTTGGACTAGGAAAGCCTCTTAGATCTATCTCTATAGATCTTCATCACTAGGATGACAAATGCTTCATTCAAATTCTTTATGGAGAACAATGATAATAGTGAAATCTTTATTCTCTATAATGTAAGGAATATCATTTTTGATTAAAAAAATTTTATTCACATACAAAATAAAAAATACACTCACAGAACTATTAACCCATTTGTATTTGCAAGATTCTTCATTCTTAACGAAGCCATATATTTTGATTACTTATCAAAATACACGTTCCAACTCCAAAATATTTAGCATTACTATAAGAAAAAATATCTCATTATGATCAATACTATAATGTTAACAATATCTTTAGGCAACTAGACGAGCTTTGTAGGTCTCCACCTTCTCATTTGTACTACTCTGATCCTATTAAAGATCCACTTACACTCTATGGACTTTTCTCTTCGAGTGAATCAATGAATGTCCACACATCATTGATCTTTATAGACTTCATTTCAGACTCTATAGCTCCAAGCCATTAATCGGAGTCAAACCTCTACATGGCATCCATATAGGTGATCAGATCTTTATTGTTCTCATCGAGTTCAACAAGTTCACATCCCAGACTTCGATACCAAAGTATCTATCTGATGGATGCGATACTTTATCGAATCTCTTTAATGGTGCCTCTACAACGGGTTTCAAGTTTGATATAATCAAATCCAGTTCTATGGGTTCACTAGATTATGTCGGTTCTTCTACTTGTCAAATTTCATAAGTTTCATATTAAAGGCATCAGTACCTTCACCAAGGTACTCTTTTTCTAAAAAGAATACCGAACAACTCTTGTTCTTTAGCAAGGTAGAAGTTATATCCCCTAAATTTTTTGAGATTATCCTGTAGAATAATATATATAGGACCAAGATCCAAACTAATCTGTCTGCAAATGCTTGACATAAAACAAACACTCTCAAAATCTAAGGTAAGAAAGTATCGGCTTATGCCTAGTCCATATCTCATATGGAGTTTTTGTGACTGATTAATTCAGAATCCAGTTCAGAACATAACAAGTAGTCTCAAAAGCATAACCTTAAAAAGAGACTGACAAACTTTTAAACCTCATCATGGATCGAACTATGTCTAACAAAGTCAATTCCAACATGAGAGAATCCTATTCTCTTCTAGATATGTCAAAACTTACTTGAAATGTATTCTCCTCTTTGGTCTGATCGAAGAATTTCAATGCTCTTTCAAGTTTGTTTTTCTACCTTATTATGAATTTATTTGAACATTTCAAATAATCCAAATTTATGGCAAACATGTTCATAGATCCAATACATCAGTATATATCAGATTCAGAACATCATTGGCTTATTCATCTTTTCCAACAAAAGGTGACATGGTCATCTTACTAAGGAGATAGGATTGACAAGTTGACAATGATTCATAATCATTGATCTCAAGAATTATCACCTATTTATCCTATTCTTATTTATATGATCGAGCCTAAATTGCCAAAGATAGGCTTTCATGACATTATCTACTCTAAGGAGTTTGTTTGATTGTGTACAATACATTTACAGGCTGTGGCTATTCATAAATATCATTTCTTAGTTGTCCACATGATTTTGACATCATTCATAATGATATCAAAAAATCAATAGATAATAGTGACAATCACTTAAAATGATATTATTAAAATTGAAAATAGGCTCGATGATTCCAAAAACTAAGATTGGAATATAACTTCCAACTCCAATGTTCAGAAATCTCTTACGGTTTTCAATCTTTCTACTAACCTGAAGTTGTTGCAACAATTTACATGGACTTTTGATATTCAATATTTAGGTAGTAGTGTCACAGATAGAGAAATCATAAGGTGTTATCATTTAAGTACCTTGTCCCATAATCTTTTGCTGATATTTTTTCCTTTGTCTATTTGGATCAAGGGACTCTACCAGACTAGGTTAATCTTAGACTTTTTTATCAGTTTAGGCTTATTAGCCCAAGCATGACTCTTTTGCATCTTTTTTTCTTTTTTCTTTCTCAAAGAATTATTACCCCACTGAAGACACATCTTCAGAGGTACAAAAAGAACTCCTTCAATATTTGAAGGATTTTCTTTCATTGAGCATCATCGAATTTACAACTAAATTTGTGTTCTTTGTTGCTCTTAAAAATACCACATGGTGATACAATCATTTGGTCACTTCTGATAAGTACTTTTGATCGCATTACCCGTGTTGGATGTGGAAACATCAGGTGCTGGATCTATAATTATATTTAGGATCCATTTATGCTCTAAAACTATTTGTAACTTCTGATACCAATTATCAAAGTTGGATCCTGTAAGTCATTGTTAAACAGTAAATGGAGCAATGGACATCGAGCCATAACTAAAAAGAAAACACAAGACCTCTATGTTTATGAATTGATTAAGCCTAAAAACTTAGACTTAGTCTAAAGGTTCTCTCACTATTTTATTCAAATTGATAGCCTCTACCTCTAATTCGAGAACTTATCCTAATTTCTTAGTGGGCACTAGAATCCACATAGACTACACACAAGCTTGACTTTGGCCGGCTCACCCATGTACATCTACGGGTAGGTTCTTAACCAATTATTTCTTTAAATAATTTTTAGTAATTAATTTCACCCCAGATAACTTTTCAGTTGACTTTGGTCTTCTCTGCAAGCTCTGGTTAGGTCCAAACATTAACATGACCGTACTTATGAATCCAACTACCAAATAATCAAGCCCGACTTGGGTCAGATAATTTGACCACTTGATAGAGAGACTCGACTAAGTCATTATATTATTGAATAATAATTTCAATAGTAGATGAACACCAGGCCTTTAAGCATTCAATGATCATCATACTAATGGACCCATTATCACCCAACTTAATAGGAGGCTATGATCTAGTTATCCCCATAACTAGCTCATTTTATGGATCTAATAATTTAGAGAATTTAATTTATGAGTCAAAAAAACAGAAGAGATCAACTAGTAAACTACAATCCTCCCACTGACTTTACCAAGTCATTGAATTAGATCAGGGTCATGCTTGAAATGGCACCTAGATCAGTCATACTGATCAACTTTAATGACATGGGTCAATTTAAATCACTTAGCATTCTAATCAAGATATAATTCACCAAATTGGTCAGGTAAGTGAGATCGGTGGGAGGGTCTGCTAAGCTTGCCTTAGACACCATTGAAATGGTCAGGTAAGCTGCTCCTAATTAAAAATCATCGATCGAAATGTCAAACTTATTTTAAACACCAATTGGTTAATTAGTTTTGATTTGACCAATCTAATAATTCAGATTCAACCATTGAGCCACAATCAAGGTCCATTTGGTCTGATCAAAGATATGGACTTGACTATCTACAACTATTGTATTGGTTCTTAGAGAAATCTTGATTTAATCTAATTTAATATTTGATTAGATTTAATTAATTTCTCTACATAGTCCATTAACTTTTTGATTCTAACCTTAAGTCTAACCCAATTAAGAGGACCTGATTTGAGCTAACCCATGCCCTCATATTTTATGCGAATGACATTAAATCTTTAATTTACAATTCTAGATCTAATTGATTCTATACTTAATTCTCAATTAAGCTCAGCATCAATATGGATTTAGGTTATAGTTATGGTTTGAAATAATTTCAACTTTTTATTTGTAAATAATTTATAATAAATATTATGTAAAAATTTTTTATTCTAAAACTGGATCGACTCAATCAATATTGAGCTAGCTACATAATGAGACAGAATCAACTCAGTTCAAAATTGGATCGGCTCAGTAATTTTGTGAGTATGATTCAAGGAGTTTCAGAACTAAAGATTCTTACATAACACTAAAATAAAATCAATCATAATACTTTTAGATCATATCTAAAACTTTATGATTCAAAATTTTATTTTATCATAATTAAAATAATTTTAATCATATAGATTAGATGCCTTACATTTCATACAACTTTGTATCACATACAACAAACCTAGGATTTCAAGATCTAAGATTTTACAGAAAAATAAGTTCTTCCTTTCACGTTCTTCTTCATGGGATCTAATCACATGGCATCCCTACACATCATAAGAGCATCCCATTGAATGAGAAGAGAGAGCTTTTATATCCTTTTTGCTTCTATGACCAAACGGCCTGGTGATCAACCCAATCCAAGTACTTGCTAATCTAATCATCTAATCAATCACATATCATATATGCTTGAATTTAGATCTAATCTAAATTATATCAGATCTGATTATAATCTTAGATCACATCTAAATCAGATTATAAATATCACATGCATGATATAAAATCAGATTTTATCGATAATCAGCACAAACTAAGATAATATTTTCACTGTAGGGAGGAAACCCTACAGCAGGATAATCTTATATCACTTTGTACGATCAATTATTAATTAAATTTAGATCAAAATATCACATATAAGATCTAAATAAATTAAATTTTAGATTTAATATGAACATAAATCATGTCATAACGATTTCATACATGTATTTCAAAACTTTTTCGAAAAATTACAGTAGAAGATCATTAGATTAATCAAATTAATCTAACATGCATATGATCTAATCATCAAATCAACCTACTCTAGAATCTATGATATGTTATGTTACATATAAAATCTGAAAAATACTAAAGATAAAATCAGCATGCATACATGTGAGCAGTAGATCACATCTACTTCTAATCTGAGTTCAAAACTCCATACCTGATCGTGGGTCGATGATCTCTACTACTGAGAGACATGATAGAGAGGATCTTTGTTGGTTGCTCATAGCCGCACATGCATCTGACCTCTATGAAAAATCCACTCGAAGCCTCGATCTGATCGATCTTCTCAGGAGTGCTAGCTCGCGTAAAGACCTTCTTGACTGATCTGGATCTTTTTTTCAAATCTTTAGAATCTTTTCAGAGGTTGAAGATAAACTTATAGAAGAGATAAAGAGATAAAAGAAAGATAAAGAAGAAAATAATTTTTTTCTATTTTAATTTTTTCTTCCAAGCCCTTAGAACCAAAAATCTGAAATTCAGATTTTTGTGCATAACCCAAGAGAGAGGACCCTCCTCCCTATTTTTCATGCAATGAACCATGCCCAAACTTCCACCATGTGAAGTTCTCTCTTCTGATATCTCACACACATAAAAGAAACAACAAAATCCCCTTTTATAGGCATGTAAGGAGGTGGGGTGAAGAGTCCTAGTGATCCTGGACTCTTACAGAATTCCACCTCCCTTCACAATTCTACATCCAAAAACATATCAAAAAAATATGGGACACCCTTTTCTATATTTTCTTATGGTAAATTAGTTCTCCACCTAAACTATTATAGAAAAGCTCCTCAAAATATCATACATATAAAGAGAAAAAAAATTATTGGTGTAGAGAGGTTGATCTGAATGAGAACAGATTCTCCTGATAAGAAATATTTTGAAATCTAGTTTCAGAATTGTTGGGTATAAAAAACCCCCCAGCTGAAGTTCGTGACAGGAGTGACCCTCCGGGGATCCAACCGACTTCCGACCTTCGGTGGCATCTCTCTGAACCTCTCTGGCGGCCGAGCCTCCGCAACATTCCCAAGTTTTGCCAACGGATCAACCTCCACCAGCGTCGACCAGATTCCTCATGACAGACGGACTCCTATGGGAGCCAGACTTCACCGACTTTGACTGCGTGAAGACTTCGTCCGGACTCCTATGGGAGTCAGACTCCGCCCACGACTCCAATTGCAGGTAGACTCTGCCCGGACTCCTACGGGAGCCGGACCTCATCCCCGACTCCAACTGCAGGCAGACTTCGTCCGGACTCCTACGGGAGCCGGACTCTGCCCACGATTCCAATTGCAGGTAGACTTCATCCGGGCTCCTACGGGAGCCGGACTTCGCCCCTAACTCCAATTGCAGATAGACTCTGCCCGGACTCCTACGGGAGCCGGACCTCATCCCCGACTCCGGCTGCAGGCAGACTTCGTCCGGACTCCTACGGGAGCCGGACTCCGCCTACGACTCCAATTGCAGGTAGACTCTGCCCGGACTCCTATGGGAGCTGGACCTCGTCCCTGACTCCGGCTGCAGGCAGACTTTGTCCGGACTCCTACGGGAGCCGGACTCCGCCCATGACTCCAATTGCAGGTAGACTCTGCCCAGACTCCTACGAAAGCCGGACCTCATCCCTGACTCCGACTGCAGGCAGACTTCGTCCGGACTCCTACGGGAGCCAGACTACGCCCATAACTCCAATTGCAGGTAGACTTCGTCCGGACTCCTATGGGAGCCAGACTTCGCCCCTAACTCCAATTGCAGGTAGACTTTGCCCGGACTCCTACGGGAGCCAGACCTCATCCCCGACTCTGGCTGCAGGCAGACTTCATCCGGACTCCTACGGGAGCCGGACTCCGCCCACGACTCCAATTGCAGGTAGACTTCGTCCAGACTCCTACGGGAGTCGGACTTCACCCCTAACTCCAATTGCAGGTAGACTCTGCCCGGACTCCTACGGGAGTCGGACCTCATCCCCAACTTCGACTGAAGGAAGACTTCGTCCAGACTCCTACGAGAGTCAGACTCCGAGCTCCTCTCAGATGGGTAACTAGCCACCTCTCTCCACCAGACACTCCAGCCGGACTTCGACCGACAGGCCTGGACCCTCTAGCAGGCCACAGCAATGGCCACGACTCTGCTCCACTTCCTGCGACGGATTCTGCGTGGCTCCATCACTCCCTGGCGGGCCGCAGTAATGGCCATGACTCTGCTCCACTTCCTGCGATGGATTCTGCGTGGCTCCATCACTCCCTGACAGACCACAGTAATAGCCACGACTCTGCTCCACTTCCTGTGATGGATTCTGTACGGCTCCATCACTCCCTGGCAGACCACAATAATGGCCACGATCCTGCTCCACTTCCTGCGATGAATACCGTGCGATTCCTCCATCCTCTGGCAAGTCGCGACAACGGACGCCGCTCTACTCCCCGCGACAGACTCCACGTGGCATGACCCGGTGATAGCCATGATTCCACTCCACTACTCTTCGCAACAAACTCCTCCTGACCATGGGTAGCCCACTGCCAGATGGTTACCAACATCGCTGTCAGTCTGTGGCTCCCTCCGTCTATAAAAGGGGACCCCAGATACGTTATTCTTTAAGCTCTCATTTCTTACCTAAAAACTCTGCTAAAATTTTCGTTCGAGCACTCCATTCTTGTTGAGGCAGAGAACTAATTTGAGCGTCGGAGGGTCTTGCCGGAGCAACCCCACCTCCGGTTTAGACTTCTTTTGCAGGTCCCGGTGGCGACCGTGACTCCGTCGACTCCAGCCTCTCCGACGCAGGCAGATTTTTGCACCAACAAGATTGATGCTAGAGGAAGGATGGGGGCTTAAATAAGCGACGGGACCTGGCACAGTTATGGTGGTGGACATCCCTAAGCCCGCCAGCACCCGCCACGTGTCCCACTTACCGTGACGTAGGGCCAGCTACCGGTGGATCATTATGGTGAGGCGCTTAGAATTATGCCCTGGTGGGAGTTCCGAAAGGACTCTTCGGATTGCCCTAATCGGGAAAAGACTCCAGCACGCGCGCATTTAATGCCAAAATATCTGGGGGCGATCGTGCATAGGATTCAAGGGGACAACTTCGGCTGCAAAAATTTCTCTGTACTTCCTTCATTCAAAATTCGAACTCGAAAGTAGGAGAACTAGTGTTGGGTATAAAATACCCCCCAGCTGAAGTTCGTGACAGGAGTGACCCTCTGGGAATCCAATCGACTTCCGACTTTCGACGGCATCTCTCCGAACCTCTCTGGCGGCCGAGCCTCCGCAACATTTCCAAGTTTTGCCAACGGATCAACCCCCGCTAGCGTCGACCAGATTCCTCACGGCAGATGGACTCCTATGGGAGCCGGACTTCACTGACTTTGACTGCGTGAAGACTTCGTCCGGACTCCTACGGGAGCCGGACTCCTCCCACGACTCCAATTGCAGGTAGACTCTACCCGAACTCCTATGGGAGCCGGACCTCATCCCCGACTCCGACTGCAGGCAGACTTCGTCCGGACTCCTACGGGAGCCGGACTCCGCCCACGACTCCAATTGCAGGTAGACTTCGTTCGGGCTCCTACGGGAGTCGGACTTCGCCCCTAACTCCAATTGCAGATAGACTCTACCCAGACTCCTACGGGAGCCAGACCTCATCCCCGACTCCGATTGCAGGCAGACTTCGTCCGAACTCCTACGGGAGTCAGACTCCACCCATGACTCCAATTGCAGGTAGACTCTGCCCGGACTCCTACGAAAGTCGGACCGCATCCCCGACTTCGGCTGCAGGCAGACTTCGTCCGGACTCCTACGGGAGCCAGACTCCGCCCACGACTCCAATTGCAGGTAGACTCTGCCCGGAATCTTACGGGAGCCGGACCTCATCTCCGACTCCGGCTGCAGGCAAACTTCATCCGGACTCTTACGGGAGCCGGACTCCGCCCATGACTCCAATTGTAAGTAGACTTCATCCGGACTCCTACGGGAGCCAGACTTCGCCCCTAACTCCAATTGCAGGGAGACTCTGCCCGGACTCCTACGGGAGCCGGACCTCGTCCCCAACTCCGGCTGCAGGCAGACTTCGTCCGGACTCCTACGAGAGCCAGACTCTGCCCACGACTCCAATTGCAAGTAGACTTCGTTCGGACTCCTACGGGAGCCAGACTTCGCCCCTAACTCCAATTGCAGGTAGACTCTGCCCGGACTCCTATGGGAGTCGGATCTCATCCCCGACTTCGACTGAAGGAAGACTTCGTCCGGACTCCTACGAGAGCCAAACTCTGAGCTCCTCTCAGACGGGTAACTAGCCACCTCTCTCCATCAGACACTCTAGCTGGACTTTGGCCGACAGGCCTGGACCCTCTAGCAGGCCACAGCAACGACCATGACTCTGCTCCACTTTCTGCGATGGATTTCGCACGGCTCCATCACTCCCTGGCGGGCTGTAGTAACGGCCACGACTCTGCTCCACTTCCTGCGATGGATTTCGTGTGGCTCCATCACTCCCTGACAGACCATAGTAACGGCCATGACTCTGCTCCATTTCCTACGATGGATTTTGTGCGGCTCCATCACTCCCTGTTAGACCATAATAATGGCCATGATCCTGCTCCACTTCCTGCGATGGATACCGTGCGATTCCTCCATCCTCTGGCAAGTCGTGACAATGGACGCCGCTCCACTCCCCGCGATAGACTCCACGTGGCATGACCCGGTGATAGCCACGATTCCACTCCACTACTCTTCACAACAAACTCCTCCTGACCATGGGTAGCCCACTGCCAGATGATTACCAACATCGCTGTCAGTCTGTGGCTCCCTCCGCCTATAAAAGGGGGACCCCAGATACGTTATTCTCTAAGCTCTCATTTCTTACCTAGAAACTCTGTTAAAATTTCTGTTCGAGCACTCCATTCTTGTTGAGGCAAAGAACTGACTTGAGCATCGGAGGGTCTTGCCGAAGCAACCCCACCTCTGGTTTAGACTTCTTTTGCAGGTCCCGACGGCGACCACGACTCCCTCGACTCCAGCCTCTCCGACGCAGATGAATTTTTGCACCAACAAGAATCTTTCTTTTATTAAAACTAAATTAGATTTGGATGTGAGATAGAGAAGGGAAAGAAATCTTTGGTGTGAAAAAATCTTACACAAAACAATTTTGTGTGTGGAGATAGATGGCATGTAAATTGGGTTGGTGCAAAGGAGAAGAGTCCTTTTCAAATAAGGACTCTTAATTTTATTATTTGAATTCAAACCAAATCACATCTGATTTAGCCCAAATAAAATATATAAAACTTAGTCTAATTAGGTTTATAAATTTTTAATTAAATCTCAATCAAATTAAAAATAATTGAATCAAAGTTCTGATCAAATCAAGAATAATTCTCCCTTAGCAATTAGGTCATTTCATAACTTAATCAGGTCAAACCTAATTGAATCTAATTCAATTAGATTTTATTTAATTCTCTTTACTCAATTAAATTAAGAGAATCAGTAATCTAATTACTAATTAATCCTTCATTAATTCACTAAACTTGATGAATTAATTTATTATAACTTTTGTATAAGGTTAACCATCTATCAAATTGATGATTAAGTCCTTGAACGATTCTCAATCGTTGATCAGCCACATGATCAATTAGAAACTTCTTTTGAGTGTGACCCCATAGGTTCGAACCTAAGTCAGTAGCATAGGAACACCTTTTTGAACCAATCGATGTAACCATCTAGCAATGGTGACCCGACATCTGAATAGGTCAAATGAAGGTGGAGCAACATTCAAGAATCTATTGACGTATGATTACCGTATAATTCATTTCTTTAATCCTAATACTCGAGGAGGACAAAAAATTTAACTATCAATCCTAGATAAGTCATCCACATTATATTTTAATCTTTTTCAAATTCATCACATGGATTATCCGGACTCAAGTTTTGCTAAATTGAAATATACTGATGCATATCTCCTACTAATTCAGAGGGGTCAATCCCATCTTGACTCATGCACCGACTTGATAAGTACTTGACTATGCCCAAAAATTTTTCATCACTGAATTAAAAATACAGTTAGCCTGACACCAAGGTCAATGAGTCATTTGTAAGCCATCATGCTGATCTCAGGTCGGAGGGATACTTATACCCATACCCTTCGTGAGCTACTCTTGACAGCAGAGTGCTCCATAGTTAGTCACATTTAGTGACAATGTACCCCTATATTTCATCTGCATACCATACCTGTATCTCCATACCATTTGGTTACAAAGACAACCAACGCATATGGCACACAACGACCTACACTTGATATCGCTATCATCCTAATAATAGTGTATCGTTTGATTGCGAACCAGTTTAAGGACTACGTGATAAATCCTTCATTATCGATCAAAGTAGTCTTAAGGACTTCATCACAGCATAGGAGTTCATTAGAAGATGTATCTTTGTGATGAAAATGTTGAAAAAGGTGCAGCATTTCATGCATGAATTTCAATTTTTTTTTGAAATATAACGCAGTGGAACATATAAATTAAATAATTTAATCTACAAATGTATGTAATCAAATTACTAAACCCTATAATTAGGATCTATAACATGTCACATTACATTTATAAATTAAAAAATAAAAGATTTGGTATTGATCAAATCAATACCCTAGATCTAAAATATTTTTAGATCTAAAATCTAGATCACATCTAGATAAAAGAAGAGATCAAATTTCTTACCTTCACGTGGATCGAGAACTCCATGATTAATTTTTTTTATTGCCTTTAGAGTCGCACATGCATCTGACCTCTACAGGTGATCTACACAAGGCTGTAACAAAATTGAAGGTTCATCGAACGAAGATCTGCTCGAAGTGCTAGCTTCTTGCAGATCCCTCTGGATGGTTAATCTAAAAAATATTCTTTGGATCTCTTGGACATTCCAAGAGATGAAGAATATGAAGAGGAATAAGGAAGAAGTCAAACCTTTTGACCTCCTTAAAATCAAAATTAATATTTAATAGAAAAGGATCCTAAGAGAAGATAGATCTTCTCCTTCAGTACATCAACAATTGATATCCCGAAAACATCTCTATGCTAGGACATGAGAAGACCTTCTTCTCTTGATATTTTTTTTGTTTCCAGATCTTATGATATCTAATTTTTCTCATAAAAAAATCTCATAATTTATGGAGAAGAAAGGTTCTAAAAGAAACCTTAAGAAAAGACCTTCTTTTCTTCTTCTTCTTCCATCAGAACATGATCATATCATGTCCAAAATAAGATCACCATACTCCAACTCTTTGTAGCATGAATTCACCACGCCATCTCTCTTTTTCTTTCAAATTTTTTATCATATAAAAATATATATATATAAAACAAAGAGATATTAATATGAAAGCAAAAATAATAAGAGAAGACAATTTTCTCTCTTACCTTTCTCTCTACAAGACATCAACCTTTGATCTCTTGATTGAAGAATTTCCTCCAAGGATTTTGGCACCTTAAACCACCCATGTAATCCTTCTTTCTCTCTCATATTTTTATCACATAAAAATACAAAAACAAAGAAAAAAAAATAAAGAAAGAAAACCAATAAGAGAAGATAATCTTCTCTACAAGACATCAACTTTTGATCTCTTGTTAGAGGACTCTCCTCGATTGATTTTGGTGCCTCAAACCTCTCAGGTCTTCCTCATTCTCCTCTAGTATTTTTTTCAATTTTTCATGAATTTTTGACTCCCATATCATGGCATATGGGGTGGCCTCCTTTTATATGGCAGACTAGGTCATAAGACCTAGTCTAGCAAGGAGTCCTTGGGGCATCCAACTCTTGGACGCCCCCTATCTCATTTATTTGGTGGATAGCATGAAAATAACTACAAAAGAGGCAACAAAAAGGAAGATAAACATGGGGGAAGTTGGTGCAGGAGAGGCAGAGAAGAGTCCTTGTGAAGAGGGACTCTTTCAAAAAGAGAAATAGGCTAAACCACTTTCCACAATGAACCAAATTAATTTTTATATTAAACTAGATCAAATCTGATTCAAATCTCTAAAATAATAGTGTGAGATTACTTCTCTTAAATAGAAAAATCATAGAAAAATTATCTATAATTAATTAATGGGCGTGGGCTTTGATTTTCTTAGGTAGCACAAGAGAAGATGGAATCCTAATCTAACTATAATTCTTATTTAGATTAGGTCAAATACTTTGAACCCAATTTAAATTAATTACAACCTAATTAATGGTGATCCTAGTCTAACTAAGAGTCTAATTAAATCAGATTAAATTATATTTAATTTAAATCTTAACTTAATTAAGATTAGGTGCATACAAGTCCTAGTCAAATAGGGACTTGTTCTCCCTTGCAACTGACTTAACCAATAAACCAATTAGACTTAATCCAATTAAATTCAAACTAATTTTAATTGAATTATATTTAATTAGACTTGATCTCAGTCTAATTGCTCAATCAGATTGAGCCAATTAATAATCTAATTGCTAATGATCCTCCTGCAACACTTGCATTAGGTCAAACATCAATCACATTGATTGTTTAACCTTAGAACGATTCTCAATCATCGATTAATCATCTGATTAGGTTAGAACCTCTTATGTGTGTGACCCTATAGGTTCAAACCTAAGTTGGTAGTATAAAAATCAATTTTTATACCAGTCAAAGTAACCATCTAGCAATAGTTTCCGACATCCAGATAGGTCAAATGTATGCAAAGCAACATTCTAAGAACCCTGACCCATGGTTACCGTATAATTTATCTTTTTGACCAATAATTCTTAAGATGACTTCGAGTATGCTGTCAACACTCATACAAGTCATCTCTATTGTGTCTCAAAATTTTGCAAATTTCGTGACTCCTCATGAGGATTACCCAGGCCTAGGTTTTGCTAAATTGAAACACAGCGAGACATTCTCTTCCTGAAGTTAATCAGAAGTGGTCAATCCCATCTTGACTCACATACCGACTTCACAAGTATTTGACTGTATCCAAAAACCTTTCAAACCTATATTAAAAATACAAGCAGTCCGGCACCAAAGCACAGTGAGTTGCTTGCAAGTCACCATGGTGATCTCAGGTCGAAGGGACACTTATACCCATTGGTCTTAGCTAACTACTCTTGATAGTAGAGTATTACATTGGTCACGTTCAATACAGATATACTCCTACATCTCATCTAGATGCCATACCAGTATCTCCACACTACTTGATTATGAGGACAACCAACGCATATGGCATACAGCGATCTACACTTGATAAGTTATCGTCCTTGTTAATAACTTATCATTTGATCATGAACAATTTGAGAACCATTCGATAAATCTTCCTTTATCGATTGATTGTGGTTCTAAAGACTTCATCATAATTTAGGAGGTCATTTAAGGAAGATAAAATTTTTATGATGAATCTGCCAAATAACTATTATTATTAGATAATTCATATACTAATTTCAATCATTAACCACTTAGATGATTGGCTTTAGGGCATATTTTTCAACAACTCTCACTTGTACTAAAGCTAATCAGAATGATATCAAATATCCTATCTTTCATTTGAGTTCGTAGAACTTCTTAGTTTCGAGGCCTCAGCAAATGGGTCGGTCAAGTTCTCTTTTTTTTATTAATCTTCCAAAGATCGATATCATCCTGATCTAAAATCAAAAGTGATAGCAATACAGAGTATGCTGGTCCTTCAGTTCTTTAGTCAGATTTATGGATCTAGTACTACGATAAGACTGGACCATCAGTGGAGGGTGCCACTCTCAACCTGTTAATGAAGCTCAACAACTACACAGCTTACATGGCAGCATCATATGCTACGATGTACTCTGTATCACTAACTTAGTAGGCTAAAGTATCCTGTTTGGAATCTTTTCAGTAGATTACTCCTACAATTAGGGTATGATCCGACACTTTCTTGTTGTCATCTTGATTTAACTAAAATCGAAACATCCACATGTTTAAAGTTAGTATTTTCATATTTAAGTCACTAGACCTTAGTATTTCCTAAATACTTAAGGATTGTCAATACAGTCTTCCAATGGTTCTTACTTAGATCAGACTGGTATCTACTACAATTAGTGAGCATACCATATCTGATCTTATATATGAAGAAATTAGATGACACCCAAACTTTTATTCTTTGCAATGCTGGAATGCCATTCTCAATTAAGAGAATTTCATCCACAAACAACACAAGGAATAATACTACAGAATATTTTACCCTCTTGTAAATACAGGGTTCCTCTTTATTCATAATAAAGACATATGTTCAAAACGTATGTTCTAACTCTGGGATAATAGCGAAACGAGCTTTATAGGTCTCCACCTTCCCGTCTGTGCTACTCTGATCCTTTTGAAAAATCCATTCACACCCAATGGATTTTATTCCTTCAGATGAATCATCTAGTGTCCATATACTATTGATTTTCATGGACTTCAATTTGGATTTAATGGCTCCAAGCCACTTCTCAGAGTTAGGCCACTGCATTGCGTTTACTTTAATGGGCTCTGAGTTTTATCTAATCAAATCTGGTTTTGTAGGTTTACTAGATTATGTCGGTTCATTTTCTACCAGTCAAACTTTCAAGTTCAACTTGATAAGCATCAGTTTCTTCTCTAAGGAACTCTTTTCCAAAAAGAATGCCCTACTGTTGATGAGCATCTTATGTTCTTCAGCATGATAGAATTAGTAACCCTTAAACTCCTATTGGACCATGAACCAAGTTTATCTATATGCAAACCTTTGACATAGGCTGATCATCTCCAAGCCCAAAGGTGAGA